>NW_027256928.1:0-42369 GCF_029215685.1 Pituophis catenifer annectens | reverse complement strand
GATCATCTTCAATTTGTCTTCCCCACCTTTGTTCTCTTCCTTCTGCTCAATGCTACTGATTATTCTCCAGGAGGCTCTTCTGGCACCAATCACATTTTTATATGCAACAGAGAGCAAGTTTCTTTCCTCGACTGTCAGCTCCACATCCATTCCAGCCACTTTCTTCATTGATTCAACCATTTCTAAAATATATATACACAACACACCGACTTACGTGTCAGGCTTCTCCTGCCAAATATGGGAATAAACTTTATAGTCCTCCATCAAAAATGAAACCAACATTGACAGCTCAAACCCAGAAACTTATCCTGAGCAACCGGGGTGGGGTGTGTGCGTGTCTACCGGTATGACTGTCAGACAAACCAGACTGCAACGCCAACAGCAGTGGCCCCCGTAAGAGCAAATGTAAATGCACACAGCAACTCTTTATGACACAGATTAACCGAAGCTTTCCAAAGCACCAATGCCGCAGCAATGCTGAGCAGCCCTGAAAGCAAAGCTGCAGCCGTGGCAACTGGAGCCCTGAATAGCTGAGATTTCAAATGCAGCCAGCTCCACTGATTGCTTCTTGCAATCACCTGAAGACCGTCTCCCCTGTACAGTAGCATGAAGAAATGGGGTTAACATATGCTATAGGAAAGTATGGAGGACACAGAAGGGAACCTCCCATCACAAGAGGACTGCTTAGCAAATGAAATTTAGACACCCTTAGCCATGAACATTTCACTTGTCCATTTGACTAGTGCCGTGCCTGAAGTGGCACGCGGAGCTATGCTGCCTGGCATGCATGGTGTCGCCTATTCCTCTTCGGGGTTTCTGGCATGCATGCGCACACGACGATCAGCTGGCCTTCATGCATGCGGCAGCGCTGGAAACTAGAAGAGCTGGTCTGATCGTGCGACGACCAGCTGATTGTCGCACGCACCAGTAACCGGAAGACTAGCTGGCCAGTGCACATGTGCGCACTGGAAAACATAAACATTTTCCGGTGCGCGCATACCCCCTGGGCAGCTCCTCTTCTAGGTTGCAGCCTTGACGCATGCACTCCCTTTTCGGTACTCGGTGCTGAATAGGTTCGCCATTACTGGACTCGAGGAATGTTTAAGCTTATATTCAAGAGGACCAGTCAACCCATGGCTGTGCTTTCCAGCAATACTACATCCCATACTTTTTGGGCACGAATCAAGTCAATATTTTAAAATCATTGTTAGATTATTATCCTGCCTTTTTCATATTTAATTCAAAGCAGTGAAAATAATACATAACAACATGGCGTGGAGATCTGGCTTGGCACTACGACAGCTGAAAGGGATTTGGGTATTCTTATTCATCACAAGTTACCTACAAGCCAGCAATGGGATACATTAACTGAGCAGGTTCCAGATTATGGACAGTAACAGTTCCCCTCTATTCTGCCCTGGACAGACCCCACCTGGGGTCCTGGGTCTAGCTCTATGAATCATGGTTCAAGAAGAATAGCAGGAAATTAAGAGTTTGGATGATGACAATCAAGGTAGTGATTGACTAGAAGACCAAACCCCATGAAGATCAGTTACAAATTATGGTTGTTTAGCCCATAGAAGAGAAAACTGAAGGGAGACATAATAGCAGTTGTGGAACATCTGAGCCACACAGATGCGGTGGAGTGATTCTTTGTTGCCCCAGAAGCAATGGATTCAATTTAAAGGAAATAGGTTCAGGCTAGATGTTAGCAGAAATGTCTGGACTGCATGAATTATGTCAGTCAGTGAAACAGACTGCCACATGAAGCGAAGAGTTCTCATTCAGTCGACGTCTTTGAGAGGATGACTGGTCACCATCTGCCAATGACTTGGTGGGTCTCATGCTGAGCAAGGGGCTAATTTGATATGTCTAAAATCCCTTAAAAAGTCCATGACCATGATCATCTCTGCCAATATTTTGATACTTTTCATTGTGAGACCCCATTCACGATATGCCTCCTTCTAGGAACCTAACCCAATACAGAAAGTGTTCAGCACCAGGTAAAGCCATTCCACATCTCCCATGTATTGCAGAATTTAAATCATAAGGTAAGCCCTTCTGATATCTACAGAGCCACTTCAGCATCTGAGTGATGCAAAATACCCAGGTTTAGGTGTATAGGAAGGATCCTGTTTTTGTCCATTAAAA
Source organism: Pituophis catenifer annectens (assembly GCF_029215685.1). Taxonomy (NCBI): domain Eukaryota; kingdom Metazoa; phylum Chordata; class Lepidosauria; order Squamata; family Colubridae; genus Pituophis; species Pituophis catenifer. Next base: position 40,218 of record NW_027256928.1, on the reverse strand, counting down.
TGTGTTTTCAAAGTATGTCTTTAATCCCATTTTACAATTTATCAATATTTTAGATGGGAAGCACATGCAAACCATAGCAACTGTGTTTGGTATTTAGTATTTAGGGGTTCCAAAATCTATAAAGGATTCCGACCCCTTCCTGCCTTAGGTCCAACATATGGGAATGACTGTTCCTAATTTCATACTTTATTGCTGTGTTTACAATTAGTAGTTGATTTTATTATATTATTTTTATGATCTATGCCGAGAATGAATATGTGCACCATGTGGACCCATCATACCCTTGGGGAACGGCCAGGAGAACCAGGACCCGAAGTAAGACACTCGCACTGTTTTTTTGCTTGTTCCCATGTACACTGTTAATAGGGGTGTGTGTGTCCCAAAATGAGTGTTGTTCCCTTATGAGAAGGCCATCAACCTCTTCCAAGGCAGCTTTATGGCCTGCTCACGCACAGGCCTTTGCTGATAGACACAATAAAAACAAACAACCAAATGGGTTTGTCTCGTTACCCCCTACAACGTGGCTTGGCTTTTTCCTGCTTTCCCAGATCTTGATCTGCTAGGCAGGGAGCCACCCTGGCCAGGGAGAGATGATGGCGAACAGCAATCCAAGCATTCCTGAGGCCTTCCGAGAAGGAACAGCACATTATTCGCGATTACGCGAGTGCGTATGTGTGTGTGTTTTCTATTTGGGAGAAAAGGTGCAATTTCAACGGTGGAGCCAGAGAAGGGAAAGAAGGCAAGCGGCGTCGCCCGCGGGAGGAGGCAGGCGGGGATCGGCCGAGGCGCCGGCCTCTGCCTGGGGCAGCCCGGCCTGACCTGCCCACCATGCGAGCCAAGCGAGGCCGTCGGGCTCCTTCACGTCCTCGGCGCTTCCGGGCTCGGCCCTTCGATATCCCCCCCACCGCCCACTCCCCGAGAGAGGCCGCGCCCACGCCTCGGCGGCCCTCCGCCCCCCCCCCCACCCGCGGCCTTGGGGGAGGGTCGCCCGGGGCTCGCCCCGGAGGGGTCCCGATGGCCGGAGAGGCCCCGTACGGGTGAAGGGGGCCTCCTCTTATTCCCCCCGCCCTGCCTGGCCTCCCCTTCTTCCGCCTCCTCCCTCCCCGCCGCCTGAGCGCGCGGCCGCCATTTTGTCTGCGCCCCCCGCCCGGCGCTCCCGCCCTGCTCCCTCCGCCTCCCTCACCGCCCGCGCCGCCATTTTGTCGCCGCTGCCCCGCCGCCCGGCTCCAGTCCACCGCCGGCCGCCTCTCCTTGGCCCGGCCCGGCGGCCGCAGCCTCGCCCCCGCCTGGCGCCCTGCCCTGCCCGCCCCTCCCTGTTCGTCTCCCGCCGCCGCCCCGCGCACCATCGTAGCGCTCGGCCTGCTCGGCCAGCTTAGCCTGGTAGACGAGGTCCTCCCGGTCGTCCATGTCCGTGGGGCGAGGGCGAGGGCGGCGACGCGGGGCGGATGGAGACCGATGGTCCGGCGGCGGGGGGGCTCAGCCACGATCAGCTCTCGCTGCTCTCCGGGCAAAGATGGCGGCGGCGCCTCCTCCCGCTACATCCGGGCAGTGCGAACACCACGCGCAGGCGCTGCCACACCCCCTCGCCCTCCCTAGCAACGACCGGCCCTTGGCAACCGCCGGGCGGACGCGGGCGGCGTCCCTGCTTCCCGCCGAGGCCAGCGCTCAGAGAAGCGGAGGGGGGCCCGGAGCCGGACTGGCTGAAGAAGACTCGGGGGCCTTCCCTTCTCCGGGGCACCTTGCTCAAGGGAGCCGCGTTTCCTGTCGGGGCGACTCCTGCGCTGAGCGGGACGGGCCCTTGACCCCCACCCGGCGCGGTCCCGCGTGGACGCGCCCGGCCTTGGCAGAACTCGGTGCCCTCCAGGCTGCCCGTTCCCGGCAGGGCGGGACTCTGCTGCTCCGCTTCGGCCTCGGCCCGCCTTCTCCCGCCTTCTCCCCTCTGACCGGTTCTCCGGCTTTGTTCGTCGGCCAACTTTCTAAGCCGCTTTGGCCACTTTTCTCTGACGGGGACCCGGCACAGCCCCGCAGCGCTTCTCTGGCAGCTTCAGGGGAGCTCCTCGTGGCCCCTTTTTCCCTTCAGGAGGAGGAGAACTTCAGGCGGCACTTGGCCAATGAATGAGGGAAGATCAGGCTAAGCCTGGCCCGATCCTGTTAATTGGAGCAGGCTAGTCCTATGCTCCTAAATGCCCAGCCTGCCTATTTTTCCGAGGACTTTGACCAGGATGAATAGGCAGTCCTGTTCCTCCTTCTTCCTCCTTCCCCTTTTGGAAGAAGCTGGCTCTTCACCAATCTTCTGGAACCTCTTGGGTCCTCCAGGAGTTCTCGGAACTACTACTATTATCATCTTCACTACAAGTAGTCCTCAATTAACAACGGCAGTTGAGATGGGAATTCCAGTTGCTAAATAGCACGGTTGTAAAGCATGACATCACATGCTTTGCAATAGAAATTCCAGATTTTAGTTGCCATCATTGAGCGAATCCCGTGCTGCTGTGGAGCAAGGGCTTGGTGTGGTTGGCATTGGCAACCTCCTTCCAGCTTCCCCATTGACATTGCTTGCAGGAAGCTGGCAAAGGAGATGGACAATGGCGACTCCGTGATCTTGGGATCCTGCGGATTTTGTGGGATGGAGGGTGATGATTAGGGAGAGGCTGTGGATGGGAGATGGGATGGGCCACTCTTGGGGCATGTGCTTCTGGTATGTTGTTTCAGTGGCACGTTCCAGCCCTTTGCTCTCAACTCTTGGTCCTGCTCAGCAGCCCTTGGACAATCTGGTTTAGATGGCTGTTGCCTGGGTGGTCTGTAATAAAGCTGTCCTTGTCCTTGACGTAATCATAGATGAGAGGGCCAATCTGGTATATATTACCAACTGAGCTTTGAGGCCTGTGTTCCCATCTCAGAGATGTGCCCAGGTGGGTTTTGAGCATGGCATCCGCTGTAACTTTTAGGCAGGGGTGGAAGTGTGTGACTTGGGTGGCTTCCAGAGACAATGCAGTTGATTGCTTGATGTAAACCCCTGTGTGTTAAGTTGGGCTCCACAGTTCATTTGGGTTGTTAGTCTACTGTAAAGGGTGTTACAGTCTAATGCAACACCCTTTACATGGGTGCCTATCCTCCTTGGTTCTGTGGCAGGTTGGTAATGGAGTTTCCAGGCTTACGGGCAGACCCGGATATGGGACTGCAATGGCTCTAATCACACTTCTAGATTGCTTGAGGTGGAGGGGCAGGATGCAGTTGCCATGTTTGGGCCTGCTGTTCTTGAGTCAGAGACCCAAGAGTTAGTGACCTTGATTCCCTTCGATCCTGATCTCCCACTGGACCGGCTCTCACTTTGACAACACTGTGCTGTGCTCCTTCCTCTGGTCGGTTGCAATGGGTGTCTATGGAGACTCTCAGTCATCCAGGGCATGGTTGTCCCAAAGGTGCTTTTTCAAAAGGCAAGTAGACTTTCTTGGGTTTTTTTCCTTTGAAAATGTTTCGCTTCTTACCCAAGAAGCTTCTTCAGTTCTGAGGTACTGAAGAAGTTTCTTGGATGAGAAGCGAACTGTCTTTAAGGAAAAACAAAGTCCAGTAGCTTTTTGAAAAATCACCTTTGGGGTTGCAATAGGTGTTGGTGGGGGAGAGGTCAAGCCCCTGTTTTGTAGAGCTGGCGGGGGGAGACTTGGTACTTTCTGTGCATGTTTAACATGTACATTAAACGACTGGGTGAGTGATCCAATGATTTGGCATTGAGGTATTGCTATGTTGGTGATACCCAGCTTTAGAGAGACTGTCCTTTAGCTACAACAGACTGCTATTCTGACAGGCTGTTTGTACATGCAAGTATAAAAAACACGCACAGTACATTTCTTCCCTTACATCTCTTATTCTGCATCCGATCTATCATGGACTGGCCCCAACCCTCACACCCTCCAAGCAGCAGGAAGTGCCTCGGCATCCTCCTCTTGCACCTTGCTCAGGCTTCAGCTGCCTGCGCTGTGGGGAGGCAGTTATCCCATGGGCAGTTGAGACCCTCATTGGGAAAGGGCCATCAAGCAAGGCAAGTGGGCACATTGTAGAGATTAAGGGGATGGTTTTGCCAAACAACAGGGTGGCAGACAAATAGATCTTTAGAGCTGTTTGGCTTCATATCTATAAAGTCACTTTTTCTAGAAATGGGTTGTATAAATACGATGAATGAATTAGTGTGCTTTGATAGAGCAGTCAAAGGCAATTGTAGGTGCTGATTGTTGCAATTAGTTGGCACAAATGTTCAGATTTGTTTGGGTTGGGATTCTGTATGGGCAGGGTCTTGAATGATGAACATCTTAGCAAATTATCTGGGATTCTTTGTGACCTACAGTCTGGGGGGAGACTGGGGGATCTCTAGGATGTCCAATTACTGGTTTGTCCAGGGGTGTATCTGAATGGAGCAGTCCTGTCAATTAAAATATTCTATTTGTTCCGTGTTCAAAATTGTTGCTATCTCTTCTATCTTTTTGTCTACTTCTATCATTTTTGGAATTATCTCCTTTATTTTTTCCTCAACACTTTGTTTTCTCCTCTATTTTCTGAATTTTTTATTCATTTTTTTTATTATTCTTGCTGGGGTTTTCCTAATCTCACAGTATCTCGCATCAACTCCATTATCATCTCCTCGCCCCTCCTGTTCAACATTTATGTGAAGCCGCTGGGCGAGATCATCCGTGGCTTTGGGGTGAGATACCACCAGTACGCTGATGACACCCAGCTGTACATCTCCACCCCAGGCCACCCCAACGATGCCCTTGAAGTGATATCCCAGTGCCTGGAGGCTGTGCGGATCTGGATGGGGAGGAACAGGCTCAGGCTCAACCCTTCCAAGACTGAGTGGCTGTGGCTCCCGGCATCCCGATATAGTCAGTTGACTCCATCACTGACTATTGGGGGCGAGTCGTTGGCCCCCACAGAGAGGGCTCGCAATCTAGGAGTCCTCCTGGATAGGCAGCTGTCCTTGGAGGAACATCTGACGGCTGTAACCAGGGGGACCTTTTGTCAGGTTCGCCTGATCCGCCAGTTGCGGCCCTTTCTTGATAGGGATTCCCTGTGCACAGTCACTCATGCCCTCGTCACCTCTCGCCTTGACTACTGCAACGCTCTCTACATGGGGCTCCCCTTGAGGAGCACCCGGAGGCTCCAACTGGTCCAGAATGCAGCAGCGCGGGTAGTGACGGGAGCAGCCTGGCGCTCCCATGTAACACCGCTCCTGCGCGAGCTTCACTGGCTCCCAGTGGTCTTCCGGGTGCGCTTCAAGGTGTTGGTTATCACCTTTAAAGCTCTCCATGGCATAGGGCCTAGCTATCTTCGAGACTGCCTGCTGCCACCGACAATCTCCCATCGACCTGTGCGCTCCCACAGAGAGGGCCTCCTCAGGGTGCCATCAGCCAAACAGTGCAGGCTGGTGACCCCCAGGGGGAGGGTTTCTCTGTGGGGGCACCTACCCTCTGGAATCAATTGCCTCCAGAGATAAGGAGAATCCAAGACCTCAGTGCCTTCCGCCGTGCCCTTAAAACCTTCCTTTTCCAGCAAGCCGGGCTGGCCTAATTTTTTAAGTGTTTTTAAGTGTTTTGTTTATTGTTTTTAATTAATGGGGCCAAATTTATATATGTATATTTTAACTGTATTTTAATATTTGTACTTGATGTTTTTACTTGGCTGTTCACCGCCCTGAGTCCTCAGGGAGAAGGGCGATATACAAATTCAAAATAAAATAAAATAAAATAAAAATGATTCCTTGTTATATCTTCCTTAATGCATTGAAACATCAACATTATTTCTTTATAGGCTGCATTTGTTTTCTCCTGGTGAGACCTTTTGTGCTGAGATGCTACATTAATCATTGCTCAATATTCCACCAAAATTTCAATATCCCAACTGTCCAGAAGCACCAAACCCACCACTATTAATAAAATTTACACGGTCGACTTCCGGTTGGCTCTACGAGCCTCGAAGACGCTCTTTTACGAGCGCCCGATCCCCGGTTCTGTAAAAGCCCCAGAACAGCCGAAAAACAGCTGTCTGGAGGCTTGGAACTCTCTCCCTGGGCAAAAGGGAGAGAGAAGAGTGGACAGGCGGAGGTAGAGCCCCCCAAGTGCGCCAGGAATAATCCTGGGGCGCAAAGGGTGTGGGCTCCCTATTGAAGCCTGTCAAGCTGCTCCGGACCAGGGACAACTCCGCTAAAGCGGAGCTAGAAGCCGCCACCAAAATCTGCTGAAAACAAATTGTGGGACTTTTAACATCTTTGATTGCAGACAGAGCAAATCAGGAGAAAAAAAGGAAAAAGTTGCAAGTAACACTTTAACTCCGTTTTAAAATGCAGAAAATGGTGTCTGAGAGCGGGAGGAGGAAGCTACAAGGGAAAGTGCTTGTTAATGCTTGTTAACATTTGCAACAGTGATACAGCTACTGGATTACACCTTAAGAGAAAGTTTTAAAGTGGAAGCGGCCAGGAAAAAAATTTGGTATTGAGGAAAAGAATTTGGTACTAACTTTAATTAAAAGCTTGCTTTTATACTGTGTGGAAAATAGTTGGAATTGTTGTCCTGATAGCTGGATGAATATAAAGTGGCTGAAATATGGCTGACATCAGGGCTGGTGAATCAGCAAATTCTCAAGCTGTGACTGTTCAGGTTTTTCAAGAACTTCTAGACTCCTTTAATTCTGCTCTTTTGGATACAATTGAAAGCTTTTTCAAAAAACAGCTTGGAAAATCATAAGCAGCTGTTGGAGGGATCAGCAAATTCTCAACCTGTGACTGTTCAGGTTTTTCAAGAATCTCTAGACTTTTTTAATTCTGCTCTCTTGGATACAATTGAAAGAGCTTTTTCAAAAAACAGCTTGGGAAAACATAAGCAGCTGTTTGAGGGGCAGCAGGAAATTACTCAGAGGAGTTTGTTTTTGGAAGAGCAAGAGGCTGTCAGGATTGAAAGGCAGGCTGGCACAGTTGAAACAAAGGTTTTGGTAGACGTTTCCATTCAATTGATAGAAAAACAACAAATAGACTCTATTGCAAGCTGACAATCTTTATGGCAACAGATTTTGGCTATATGGACAAAGGAATGGACTGAATGATTATATAAGCAAGAAGAGTCGGAATGGGGATTTCAAATTAGAAAACGTGGCCTCAAGAAGAGAGCGAGTATTTCAGAAACATCAACCTCAAATCAACATTTTAAAATTTTCAAAAATAAAACTGGGGGGACTGTTGAAAGAATTTATAAAAAAAAGGATTGGAAAAAATATAGAAAGAAGAGAAGAACAGACGTTTAAGAAAGATATCTTCCTGCAGATTTTGGAATTTGCGTTTGGCAAATATGTGTTTTAATGGTATTGAGAGATTTTTAAAATGTTTAACATAAGATTATATTATTTTAAAAGATATATGAGATAAATTGTGTAAGCTTTCAGGATGCCCAACTTTTTGAAGCAAAGAGGATAAATTCAGAATCCTATTATAAAATGATAATTAGTTTTGGATAGTAAAAGGGCTGTTTTTTTTTTTTTTAAAGTTAGAGGTATTAAAATGGTTATTTGAAAATTTGAAAGATATCCTCCTGTAGATTTTGAAATTTATATTTGGTGAATAAGTGTTTTAATGGTATTAAGAGATTTTTAGAATGTTTAACATAAGATTATATTATTTTAAAAGATATATGAGATAAAATGTGTAAGATTTCAAGATGCCCAATTTTTCTGAAGGAAAGAGGATTAATGTTAAATTCAGAATTTCATTAGGGAGTAATGTTCAAAAAGAATGATGTTTGAGGGTATGGAAATGGTATTTATTCATGATTTTTACTGTTTGTAATACTGTTAAAGTATTGGATTATTCATCAAGAAAAAGTTTTTTTTATAATCAGGAAGAATTTAACTTAATTGGTTGTGAGAATTTATAAAAGGGAGGTTGATGAATTGGAGCAAGAGGAGTTAAAGAACGTGTGGGAGTTTTGAACTCTATAATTACTTAGTTTATTTTAGCATATGTTTGTTAGATGCTATACCCTGTTTTTGCTCTGGGAAGTCGGGGTGGGTGGGGAGGGTGGGATAAGGGTTGGGAAGGGAAAAAAGTGGTGAATAGAGAAATGTTTTAACAGAAGAAAGTATCTACGATTAGAATACAGTAGTTGCTCAGATACTAAAGGAGGAGAATATTTCACAGCAAAGAAGTTAGAAAGGGGAGAGAGGAGAGGGTAGGAAGAGGAGAGGGAGGGAGAGGAATGGAAGAAAGGAGAGCAGGAAGGGAAGGGTACAGGAGTAGGAGTGAAGGTGAGAAGGGGGAAAAGAAGAGAGAAGTGGGGGAAAGGAAAAGGAAGTAGGATGAGGTAGGAGAGGAGGTAGGAGAAAGTAGGAGAGAAGAGGGAGGGAAGGGAAAGAAAGGAGGAGAAGAAGATTTGTTGTGGAATGAGAGAAGAAAGAGAAGAGCAACTCCGAATGTAATTAAAATGTTTTATTTTAATGCTTTCTTCAAGGGAAACATGTATATGTAGGATTTATTATGTATAAGAAAATGTATATTTTTTATTATGTGGGGAGGGGGAAAGGGTGGGGGGGAGAAAATTGTTTGTATTTCTTATAAAACTTTTCAATAAAAAAAATAAAAATAAAATTTACACGGTCCTGGAACTGTTCCTCAAACTGCCCTAAATTTATAGTCTTTAAAATTATCCAATTTGTACCCTCTGATTTTCCCAAATTTTAAGTCTTATTCAATTTTTCTTCTTTCTTCTTAGTATTCCAAATTGACTCACCAAGTTTCCCTAAATGCCTTTAATCCACAAAATCAGAAAAGTTTCCAAGTTTCTTATTAATTGTAATCCATCTTACCTTTAAAATCTTCAAATTAAGTTAAATTAAGTTAAATTAATTAACTTAATTAAATTGAGAACAATTAACCAGTGGAACGGCTTCCCTCCACAAGTTGTGAATGCTCCAACAATGGAAGTTTTCAAGAAGAGATTGGACAACCATTTGTCTGAAATAGTATAGTTTCCTGCCTTAGCAGGGGTTGGACTAGAAGACCTCCAAAGTCCCTTCCAACTCTGATCATTCTATTCTATTTAAGAAGAGCTAGGATCAGCATGACAGTTGCTGGCCCAAATTTATCATGTACATCTTTTGTCTGACAAGGCACAACTTTGTTTTTTTTTTTTTTAATTGAAAAAGTTTTCTATTACAAATTTTTCCCCCTTTCCCCCCTTTTTTTTTCCTCCTCCCCCATACTTATATCTATATATTAATATAACATTTCAAAACAACCTTCCACTTTAGAACTATATAATAAATCCTACTTTAACATTTAATCTTTTGTGTATATTAATATGACATTTCAAAGCAGCCTTCCCCATGAATTCTAATTTTACATTTGTTCTGCTCTATCCATTTCCTCCACTCCCATAAATATATCTCTTAAGCATCCCTTTTCTTAATCTATACAATCAATACACTAGCCTGTCTCCACCCACTTTCCTACAAAATTACCATACACAACAATTCTTAATATCTTTGTTCTTCTGCCCATCCTACTAGAGAATATTCCCTTATATAGACAAAATCAATGACTTTAAATTTATAATCCATATGATATCTTCTTTGATGTCTTTCCACTGGATTGCTGACTCCATCATCCGTATTAGGGTAACATGACATCCCAGTTGCAACAGAATATTCAAAATCCTCAGTTATCATCTGCCCCCATCAATAATGAATATCTTCATATATATATATAAAAAAAGAAAACAACCACCCGAGTGACTTTATAATTGTATTCCATATAATACCTGTAATAGTGGCTTTCTTCAGGATTATTAATTCCCATCGTCATAATGGGGTAACAACCAGATCTTCTGCATGCCCCAACATAACTCTCTTGCCTTATAGCTCAGCATAAATATAATACGTTGATCAATGAAAAGAAAACCAAAAATAGATAATTCCAATCGAACAGTTTAAGGCCCTTTTCACATCCCAAAATTATGGCACTGCAGAGGTCCGTCACTCTCCTCAGGATGATATTAACCACTACTTCGTCTCAACCATCTCAAGTATTCAATCATGTATTTTTTAAAAATAACTGGCTTCGCTGTTGCTTAATTTAGAAATTTTTATTTTTGTGAGACCTGTTTTTTTCCTTTCTTTTTGTGGGTTTGATCTCCATCCTAATTTCCTTTCTGCAGGTTTTGTATCAACTGATCGGTTTTCATTCTGATTTATAACTTGATCTTGTTGGTTTTGCTTTTGTGACTCATATTTCTTTTCTGTAAGTTGTGTATCAATTAGTTGTGTATTAATTAGTTGATTAGTTGATTAGTTGATGGTTGTCTGTGACTTGATGAATCATCACGTTAGAATCCGATGCCACTTCTCTCTTATTCATAAATAATCCAGCCAAGGTGTCTGAAGAATCCAAAGGCAATTCATCTACAAAGGCCTCTGAGTCTCGATGTTTTTCCTTTATTTCTAACTCCTTCTGCTTTTCTTGTGTTGCGCATAAAGATGTTAAGTTCATTTTTAAAATTTTTTTGATAAAATTCTTCCGCTTTTTCAACAGTATTTAATTGATATCTTTCTCCTTGATATCTCAATATTATACCAACTGGAGCATTCCATCTGAATAAGATATTTCTTTTTTTAAGCTCAGCCACCAGAAAACCAAATTTCTTTCTTTCCAATAACATCTTAGGCGGTAATTCTTTATATATCCAAATCTTTCTTCCAAACAGTTGCAAAGTAGACTTAAAAGATTTCTGCACAATATTATTTCTTATTTCTTTATCTGTAAAGTAAATCACCACATCTCTAGGCAATTGCCTTTGCTTTGCAATCCAGGAGTTTATTCTATAGACTCTATCGATCCTACAAAATACCTCCTGAGGTTGAACCTTTAAAATCCCAGCCAGAACTTCAGACAATATTTTCCTTAAATCATCTCTGTTATTTTCCTGTAATCCTCTCAATCTAATCGCGTATTCAGTAAAATTATATTGCATCATTAAAATTTCCTTTTCAATCCGTTGTTGTATATTTTCTACATTACAAATCTTTGGATCAACTTCCATTTTTGGTTTTTCTTCTGAACTATTATCTTGAATGTTTATCAAATCATTTTCAGTTTTTTCTATTTTATTTTCCAAATTGTTCTCAATTTCCTCCATTTTAGACTCTAATAGATTAATATTTGTATCCAACCTGGTGATAAATTCTGAGAAACCATTAGCCATTTTTAAAATCTTTCGATGCAAAATATCAAACTTTAATTGCACCAATTCTTTAGTTTCCTGCTTAAATTTCTCAAAGTTCTGATTCATAATCTCATCCCTTCTCACAATCTCCTCCAGAAGAAATTCAATTATATTAAAATCAGTTTTCTGAGACTGTAAGTTAAGAACTTGTTCATATAGTTTGTGGATGGGGGAATCCCCCCCCCGCTTGTTTGTCCGGCTTTGTAAGCCTAAACACCATATTTCCACACAGGCAAACTTTTAAAAAGAAAAGAAAAGAAAAAAAAAAGCAAAGCTTCTTTCCAAACGAGATCAATATCAAATCAAGTCTCCAGGAAGGAGAAAACACAAAACACAAAAGTGGAGCTTTTTCTTCAATTGTAGCTAGGAGTATTTATTCCACTACTTTGTGGCTTAATAAGAAACGGGACTTTCCCTTTTCAGCTTCCCTGCTCAAATTTCGGCAGTCGCCATTTTAAAAGTTCTTTTTTACTTTGTTCGATATCCTTTGCAAAATAAGTATAAATACTTGCAGTTTAGGGTCACAGATCCAGGTCCAAATCTCATCCTCTTTACTTAATCTGTTAGTTATCTTGAAAAGCTTGTTTTCGTAGCCTTGCTCTGCAAAAAAGCAGAGGTCTCCCACGCCCGGAGCAAACGGCGAGTGATACAGGGAGCCTCATCCGCTCACCCCCAAGAGTAAAAAAAAGCTCTGGGGGCTATGCAGAAAGCTCTACCTACACTCACCTGCTCTATCTCACATTTCCTCCTGGAAATGGAGTTTTTCGAGCCGCCTTTCCGTTGTAAAGGCGGCTCTTTACAGGCGAAGGGGCTGGCAGTCCCGAGGGACCATCTGGTGGCTACGAGAAGCAAACCAGAAGTCTCTAGGCACAACTTTGTTAATAATCATGTGGCATGTCCTTTATAGCATCAGTCATAACAAAGGATTTCCCAGCTATGTTTAGTTTGATCCAGCTTCTAAAGGCTTTTACTATGGATTTCAGCTGGCAGTGCTTGTATCAATTGACTAAATCTTTCTTGTTCTGCAGCAATTGATCTATTGAGTGATTTACTATTACTCAAATTTATAATTGCATTAGTTATATAGAATTGTCAGTATTTACTATTAAAATATTTTTATTGTATTTCACTTTTTTAAAAAGCATTTTTCTTTGTTTTGTTCTTTTATTTCTTTTTGTCACTATTCTAAAAACAAAAGAATTTAAAAAATGTTTCTTTGAACAATATGGTGCATCTTTAGAATCAGCCCACCCACTGCCCATCCATTTACTTACATTGTTAAGGCAATGAATCACAAATTCCACTTTTGCAATTTTTATTTACGCCACATATTATACACATGTTGATTACAGGCTACAAAAAATAACTGCCAAGAAAGTGTGTAGTGTTATATAATACAGGGCACGTTTTATATATGCTTTTGCTTTAGTTTTGTGTATAGCATTTTTCACTCTGCCAGCATGTTATTAAAATGATTAAAATACTTGCAGTTATAATAGATTAACAAGCTTTGATCACATCAGGTTTTATTATGAAATGCTGGGTTTGACTAAAATACTAGCTAGAAAAAAACATCCCATTTAAACTGAGTAGTGTAATACTATGCAAAAATGCATCTCAAAATGAAAATAGTGACCAGTGGTGCTCTTATAGCAGGTCACTCCAATTCAGGGGAAAGTTAACTACCCAAAATGGACTGTCTAGGAGGCCTTCAAACAAAGCAGTTGCTTCATTCGAGTGAGAAGCAAATCATGAAATGCCTCTGATACCAGATGAAGGGAAAGGGTGATAATATTGCAACCATACTTTGAAAACTGAAATAAAGTGGTTGAAATATGAATATTGCAATACGTTTGCTCTTCTCTAGTTGATTTGCTGAATTTGCTGAACTTCATTGGGACAATTCACACATTAAACCAAAAGCAAAGCATAATACATGAACATTGAATAGTTTTACATACTATACTGTCATGGTTTAATGAATAAAACAAAATTGATTAGTTTTATAATATACAGGCAATATGGTTTATAAATCACAATAGCTGGTCAAAATTCAACAAAGCACAGGGTCTATGTATCATTCCAGAAATTCTGAAGGATCAACATTGCAGAATTGATCACCGAATTTCCAACATTACTTACAATAAAAACATTGCCCTCGTGTTTCTAATGCTGCCAACTTGGCAGAGCCTAAGCAGAAATGTATTATAATAAACTATGTTTCTACTTAAATGCAGCGTATCCTGTTAAATAAAACTTCTGTATATCTCTTTAAGAGGTACTTCCTGCGAGAGTACAGAAAATCAACCAACCTCAATTGGAGAAATTCTGTGGTTTCCAAGAATACTTTAGGATCTGTTTCGGAAAAATCATTTTCAGGGAAACAAATCTTACAATCTCTACTGAACTTCCCATAAATTCCCACAGCAAGCCATAAAAGTAAAAAAAGGCAACTGGTGGCACTGCTGCCTTTCCTAAGACCTTGAGAAGTGTACTTGAGGCTTTGTGCCAAGCACTCGGTTTCCAGAACAAATCTAGTCTCCCAGCCTCGGTGACCCACTGGGCAGCTGTGCTTTGCATAGTGTCACCAATGGATATAACCATTTTACTAGGGAATAGACCATTCCCATCTGTGGATCCATAGAAATTGGGATCTACAATCTCCCATTACGTTGAAAAGCTGACTTAACAACTAAGGATGATCCACAGCCCACTCCCCTGCAAAATACACTTAGGCCCAGCCTTTTATGGGTAATGCAACTATGTAAATATAAGGATTGACCTGTGCACTGCTCTGTTCATATTCTAATTGATTATTTAGGAGTGGGAGGGATGCATGGGACTTCCTTGACAGACAAGGGGATCCAGTCATTTCAATATTCTTAAAGCAAGAACAGAATGGCACTATTGCATAAGCACTAAAGGGCATTTCCCTCCTTTATTAATGGAATATGAGATGGCATATTACACACCTGCAGTTCATTCTTGGGAAGAATATCGGGGCAGGCACATTTTGATAAGCAAAGGAAACCTTGTTGGTTCAAGGTTATTTTTCTAGCAATATTAAATCAAAAAGAAACTTGGCAACAAGCAGTCTGGGAAATGTTAGTAGAAAAATTGATTTGTTCAAGTCATGAGTAGTGGAAAGATATTGTGTGTGTAAACTATTCAGGTTTTAGAATCAATCCAAAAGCATTTTAGTATTTTTATTAGTTTATTAAAAATAAGTTCTTCATGAAACCACCATCAGACTGCTTTGCAGATGGAACCATAGTTTGAAAGGAACCATTTATTGAAGAAAGTATTTGGCATTTTCATTTATCATGGCAATATTTGCCTTGCTATATGGAGTAAGTAGAAAGTACTAAAAGGAAATTTTCAGGCACTCATCTCTTTCTATAACTGGCTAATGCTTTGGAGTGTAGTGCTCAGATAAGTCGGCAATTAAAAAAGTACAATGAACACAGTTCTCTGCACTTTAAGGGAAGCTTAACATTCCACCAATAGTTAATATCCATTAACATCTACCTCTGAAATTAAGTCAGCTACTTGCTATGTCTGTACTAAAGACAAATTTTTGGAACTCACAATAATGAGCAAACTTCGCCCTAACCATCCAAAATATAATCATTAAGCTCCAGCTATCCCAGTATCAAAATACACTTAGAAAATAGACCAGGGCGATGCATAGTGTACTCATTTTGCAACAAGCAGTTATGAGACAGAAATTACAATATATATCAGATCCAAAGAGAGGAATATTTAGGCTAGCAAGCCGTGAGTGTCCTACCAAGCCACTCGGGTTATTACCTACAGAGAAAGCCATGCAACTGACAAAGCCTGAGCTCCACAGGCCTGGGTAGCATTCTCGTCCTACTCCGGGGGGGCGGGGAATGTAATGTCTTTGACCTAACTCTTGGCACAGAAGCCGTGCCCTGAAAACACAAGCACCTCATGAGTATTGTGTCCCAGGGACAGTTCATCTTCAATACCAGAATGCTGGCAGAAACAACCCTACTTTGACTTCTCAAGAAACAGTCTCCATTGCTGCAGCAACCAAATTCCATGTGCTTGCTCCCATCCGTAAGCAGAACAGTGGGGTCCTTTTCAGCTGAAGTCCTCTTCAGGATTTTGTTGATCCAGCATCCGGACATGTGTGAATGGGAAATGGCCCCGCCTGCCATTGCACTCTCCTTCCCACTGGCCACTCATGTTAATCTTGGTGACCTTGACTAGTTCACCAACCTGCAAACCAATAAACACACCACTGTCAACTCGGTGAATGACTCTTCAATTTCTTGGACAGGTATCCAAACAGGTATATTCTGGGAAAAACCTCTGGCTAACAGTAACATGTTCAGTGGAAAGCAATATGGTTAAACAAGGAACCGGTGGTAGCAGCTGCTCCTAGCCTGGTCCTTTGACAGCAAGAACTACAGCTTTTCTCCTTTTTCACCAAGGAAATATACGGCATGCTATTTGAATCTCAGGTTTTGTTCCAAAGGGCGGCAGGGCTGTGCAGTAAAGTTCCTTTTATTCCAGAAAGCAAAGAGCTGAAACAGATAATTTGCCTTTGCTACTCAATGAACTTTCAGCACAAATTATGATCTAACTCACCCAAACACCTATAGAAAGGAACTCAAACACCAAAGCAGGGTGGATAAAAATCGATGATTAAAAAAAATAAATTAAAAAAAACCAGTGTTTTTAATTTAAATTGATTTTTTAAATTTTTATCAAATTTATTTTAATAAAATGCTTTTGGAGTAAAAATCTATCTAAAGATAGTTTTCTATTTAAGATTTATTCAGCATGAAATGGAGTTTAGTTATGTAGCATGAGGCTGTATATTCTGCAATATTGGGACTGTCGGTGAGTCAACAGCGGGTCAGAGAAGGAGCTGCTGAGGGACAGAGATGACAGTTAGGATTATTAAACTTGATTTAAATCAAGCCTTTTTTACTAGTGATTTAAATCAACTTGATCTGAATCAAATTCAACCTGTACTAAAGGTTAAGAATGACTAGAATTTTGCACAATCATTTTGTATACATGTATTATTTTCTTATCTCTGAAGTGACATCTCCAATCCTGCCATGTTGAAAAGTCAGAGCTCTGTTGTCATGCCTCATCATTTTGGCAGTTCTGCCTAACAGTAATGACTTCGGAAACAATTACAGAACAATTCCAGTTTGAGAACAAAGTAATGTCTTGGGAACAAGGGTGTGTTACCTTTTAAATATATAAGCCAAGATTGCCACAATTAGTGTTCCTCAATAGCCCACTGTGGGATTCCTCCCAAGGCAAGGCAAAGGAACCAAAGAGCCAGTCTACACACTGAGCTACTACCGGTAATAGGCAGTCACAGTGTTCCATGTAAGTATGGAAGCAATTCAAGCATCACAATCTGGCTAAGGAGACATAACTAGAGGTAGTCCTTCACTTACAACAGTTTGTTTAGTGACCGTTTGAAGTTACAATGGCACTGAAAAAAGTGACTTATGACCATTTTTCCCATTTATGACTTGTAGCATCCCCATAGTCATGTGATTTACATTTGGATGCTTCACAACTCACTCACATTTATGCGGGTTGCAGTGTCTCGGAGTTATGTGATCCTCTTTTGTGACTTTCTGACAAGCAAAGTCAATGGGGAAACCAGATTCATATAACAACCATGTTACTAATTTAATGGTCCAGCTGGTCCAGAATGCGGCCGCGCAGGAGATTATGGGAGCAACGGGGCGCTCCCATGCGACACCTCTCCTGCGCAAGCTGCACTGGCTCCCAGTGGTCTTCCGAGTGCGCTTCAAGGTGTTGGTGACCACCTTTAAAGCGCTCCATGGCTTAGGGCCGGGGTATCGAGACCGCCTTCTGCCGCCAATAGCCTCCCACCGGCCAGTACACTCGCACAGAGAGGGCCTCCTTAGGGTGCCGTCGGCCAGACAACATTGGCTGGCGAGCCCCAGGGGGAGAGCTTTCTCTGTGGCGGCACCTGCCCTCTGGAACGACCTACCCCCCGAGATACGCACAATACCAGACCTCCGGACTTTTCGTCGGGCCCTGAAAACTCATTTATTTCATCTAGCCGGGCTGGCTTGATCCCATCCTTTCGGTTTTAATTTGAAATTGGTTTTAACTGGGTTATTTTAAATTGTGGGCCAAAATTATTTAATATCTTTTAAACTGTTTTTAAATTTTATATGCCATGTTTTATCTTGGCTGTTCACCGCCCTGAGTCCTGTTGGAGAAGGGCGGTATAAAAATCGAATAAATAAATAAATAAATAATAATGACTGTAGTGATTAATTTAACAAATGTGGCAAGAAGAGTCGTAAAATGGGGCAAAACTCAACAAATTTCTCACTTAACAACATAAATTCTGGGCTCAATTGTGGTTGTAAGTTATGGACTACCTGCAGTGATACAAATACACTTCCATTAAGGCAGGACCTTCTGCTATCAGTTCGCAAATGAAGTAGCACCCCAACCCTTTTCCAGTGCCATTTCCTGTTGCTTTAGAAGAAATCAAGCTGGGATACATTTAGCTGACACCCCAGAAAATAGTTAATGTGTATCAAACCTCTAAGCAGTATAACCCATGACCTTGGGCATGAAAGGCCAAACTAGATTTTTTTCACTATAGTAACTTTTCCTCTGAAACATGCTTTAGACAGAACTTAAGTAATCGGTGGGCTTCTCACAGAACAGACAAACACACACACACAGCACTCACAACACAGAAATACTATCCATTTCACGATGATCATGCTAGTCTTTCTGCATGCTACATTTGTGGGGAACATCAGCATCAGTGGCTTGGAAACCTTGCTGCTCGCTGGGTTCCCCCGTTCTTTTCAAAACAGAAGAATCTGAGTGAGAATTCTCTCCGCAATGCGCCACTACATACCTCCAAGGCCAAGGCTGTCTTGTCATAAGCATTAGGGACCCGCTTCTGGATGACCCGGGCAAGTATTGGCCCATTCTGAAGGTTGGGGAGTGGCGTATTGATGCTAGGCTGGGCATAGGGACCTGGTTCTGGTCCACCCAATGCTTGTGGGACGGTACTATCCTGGTTACTTCCAATCGGAGCGGAGACTGCAGCAGAGGCAGGCTTATACTTCTCGACATAAGGAACCGGTATCATGCCTCGCCTGCCGCCGCCGTCCTCTGCATTCCACCACTGCTCTTCGGGCTTTTCCCAGATCCTCAGTATGTCTCCTTTCTTAAATGGGAGATCTTCCTCATCATTGCCACTAAAGTCAAAAAGAGCACGTACGTATTCAACTTCTTCCTGCCTGAGCTGCGCATCATTGTTATACTTTGATTTTGAAACAGGCTCTATCAATGTTGTAGTGTCCAAGTAGTGTATTTTGTAGAACTCCAACAAAGCTGGTAACGAATCAAACTCTTGATCACCTATCCGAAACTTAGAAGGCGACAATCCTGCAAGTGGGGAAACAAAAAAAAGTAAATAATGAAATAAAACAGGCAACACCAAGAATAGCATTCAACCAATAACCCATTTTGTTTCTTAAAAATGAAAAACTAAATAATATCCATTACTTTATTACTTTATTATTTATAAATAATATCCATTACATAATATCCATTACTTTTAATTACTTTACATTGTAATGTAACCATTACAATGGTTACTTTACGGTACCATTGAGTCTGTACATTTAGCACTTAACTTATGCACAAATCCACTTTGTAAGCAGCAAAGTTAAGTAGCTCTTCAGAGGCAATACAAAACTCAAAAGTTATCAGCCCCCTTAACTAAAGGGAACAACTGCAAACCTAAATGTAATTACACATGACTTGACCTGCCCTTTTTAAGAAAGAAGGGGCCTGCCTTGAGGAATCACAGGGCTCTAGAGCCACCATAGGAAGAGTCCTAATCCTCACCATTCAGCCCAGAGGACAGGCAACCAAGGTCTTCAGTTGCCTAAAAGGGCTTTTACAAACAGAAGACCCAAATTCTGACTGTTAAAGAGCATTTTATTCAAGTACACGGAAGGAGCGGCGGCAACATAGGCGACACCGGCTCATCTCAAACAACAAAAGCAGCCGGCCCTGCTTAGTGCGTGGATGGGAGACCAGGAGGGGATTTTAGGAATGGGTAAGTCCAAAAGCGATTCCACCAGAGTTGCAGCCAGGACGCTCCGCTCAGCCGCATCCCCAGGACACCCGGGCGAAGGAGAGATCTCCCAGCCGCTCCCTCGGCTGGGGCCGGGCGGCGGAGGCCGGAAAAAGGGGGGGAGGGGAACTCACCGGGCGCCGAGGGGGCCGCCCCCGCCCCGCCCCCGCCCTGGCTGTTGACGATGTAGTGCGAGACGCGCGAGCTCTCGGAGACGGAGAGGACGAAGTCGCCCAGGATGCTGCCCGAGTCCCGCACCAGGAAGGTGCCGTGGCGCTGCCCCTGCAGGAGCTCCACTGCCTCCGCCCGGCTCAGCCGCCCCCAGTACCAGCTCGCCTGGTCCTCCGCGTCGAACTGCCCGGCCATGGCCGGCGGGGGAGAGCCGCAGCGTCGCCGCTGATCGCGCGCGCCCACCCGGCCGCCGCCTCCTGCAGCCGCCCAAGATGGCGGCCGCCGCGCCTCACTGCCCGGAAGTGACGGCTCTCCGACGGAAGCCGTTGTTGCGGCCCCCGCGGTGGTGTCATCGGAGTGCGCCTGGTGGGAAGGCGCCCGGGACTGGAGGCGTGGCCGGAGGCTGCCGCGCCTGCGCTCTGCGCGGCGCTCGTGACCCACTTCACAGTCTCTCCCGGTGAGGAGCGGAACGTTTTTCTTGGCTCGGCTCGTCATGCGCCGCCTCGCCTCCCGCCCTGCCTGTCGGCAGTTGGGACAGTAGGGGCGTCCACGTGGAGGTCGCGGATCGCTAAAAATGATCCACGCGTTAGATTGGCGATCGACGGCCGCTCTTTATTACGCCTTTGTGGACGCGATTCTCCCGTGTGGCGAGTCTCCCCCCTCGGAGGGCCCGTGTGGAGCAGCACCGTCCCACCCGGAACGAGGGGCGGTGAATCCCCGGGACCTGCAGGCCGGGGGCGGCAAGCGATGGCTTCCCGTGAAGCAGGGACGGAGAGAGACTCGCGTGGGAGCCTTCGGAAGAGGGACCGAGGACCCTTGACCAGCATAACGTGGAGGCAGGAGAAGGATCAGCAGAAGGCAGCGTTGCCCCTTCCAGAGCCTCCCCCAAAGGATACCTTGGTGGGGCCGGTGCTGAAGACTGAGGGGCCAAGAAGGAGAGGGTTCCCATCGGAAAGCACGCACAGCTGGCCCTGTTTCAATTCCAGGCCTGAAACGTCCCGAAAGGGATCCAGATAATCATCTTTAGGATCCTTCCGAGCTGTTCTGCAACCACGTTCTCAATATCTTTCTTTAAGAAGAGAAGGTTGGATACAGTTCGGAAATGATCTAGTATGGTTTGGTCTAGAGATAGTTACTTGAGAAGGGGATAAATCAGCACCTCAAGTGGCAAAGGGGCAACCCCGTCTCTCAAGGATTTACCGTTGTGAGAATCCAGCCACACATCATCTCCTGGGAGGCCTTTGCCAATCAGGAGGAATGTGGGGCAGGTAACCAAACTTGGAAGGATTCTGGCCCTATGGGATCAAAGTCATCCCAGGTAACAGGGCATGGCATGTGTCTCAGATACCTTCATAGGATCTTTACCAAGGCTGGACTCCAACTGGGATAGATCCAAGCAAGTTTGCCTGATAAATGCACTGCACATTCCTCCATCTGGTTCTGCAGGTGAACTTCTGGGCCCTCTTTAAACAGGAGAAGCTGAGTCACCTTGAATAGGGTGGCTGGACTGTCCTCCACAGATGCCATAAGGACAGAGATGTATTGATGCTTTGCCATCCTTAAACTGTAAGCCTTAGTAGTGCTTCTAAACAGCGTTAGGTCACGTTTGCTGTTTATCAACCTCCAGCATCACTTCTGGCACTTTTTCACCTGCTTCATCTCCCTGGTGAAAGAATGTGTGGAAAAATTCTCTTTCCTAGGATCACAGATAGCTCAAAGCAATGAATGCTGCTCAGAAATAAAATGTCGGATTGTATTGGGCATACAGCAATGATGAACATGAGCCAAATATGGAAAAGCAAGGACATCAGCCTGGCAACCGAATGTAGCTTAGCGTGCTCTCTTGTATTCATCATAGCTACCTATAGTTGTGAAAGTTGGACCTTTAAAAAGCAAGACAGGAACAAAATTGATTCAATTGAGATGGGGTGCTAGAAAAGGCTCCTGTCAGGCATGCCTCCTTTCAAAACTCAAGAAAGAAAACCCCCGACTCCACTTTCATAGAGAAAAGTACTTTTACTGAGTATGAACTGAATGCAACCAAAGAAAAGCAAGGTCTGAAGCAAAAGGTGCGAAAGTTACATATAGAAAGCATCCCCAAAAGTCTTCCCCCCAACTGTCCAGCATAAATCATCCAATCCACAATCCCCCAGGGGTCATGTGGGTGCAACGCCTGGTGGTGTCTGTCAAAGCGTAAATCAGCCTCGTTTTCCCCTGGGGTAATTGCACTTAATTAGAGACGGATGGATCTTTTTTTCCATGCTGTATACTTTAAAGAAAGAAAAACCGAAATATATATATTCTAATAAGGACTTTATTATTTTTATTTAATAGAAAAACTAGCTAACTACATCTTTACCGGCAGCTTATCACCCAGACGAACAAAGGAAGTATAAATCAGGAAGTTAGAAAAGAAAAAAAATGTAGACATGCGCAGTAGCTCAAAATTTCACAAGACTAGTCTTGTCTCTGTTGCTATAGATACATGATGAGGTTCTCTGGCAGGCTACCGTAACGCTGATGCTCAGCTGACAAACACATAACACACTGACAACCCCTCCTTTGTCAGTTGAGCAGACATCAGGTATAGCCATCAGGTAAGGCACATCTTACGCAGATACTTGTGCTGATCTGCTGGAAGTGGTTTGTTGCAAGGTGGATTTGATTTAAATCGAGTCGATTTAAATCATGATTTAAATCATGATTTAAATCACTAGTAAAAAGACTTGATTTAAATCAACTCGATTTAAATTATAATTTTTAAAGAGCAACTGTCATCTCTGCTACTCCTTTGACCTGCTGTTGACTCACCGATAGTCCCAGTGTTGCAGAATATACAGCCTTGTGCTACATAACTGAGCTCCATTTCATGCTGAATAAACTACATTATTTATGTATCTTAAATAGAAAACTATCTTACGATCGATTTTTATCCCAAAAGTTTTTTATTAAAATAAATTTTTAAATCAAAAAATTCTAATTTAAATCAAAAAACCCGATTTAAATAAAAAAAATCCGATTTTTTTGATTTTTTAAAAAAAATCATTGATTTTTATCCACCCTGGTTTGTTGAGCATATCAGCAATCTGATCACGTGTAGGCACATAACCCAATAACTGAACGATAAAAGTGTTTGATCCTCGAATTCAGGACTTGGTTCATGTGCCAAGTTGTGAAAATCTGTTTGCATGGGTATACGTACTGTATTAGCATCTTTCATGTTGCAATGATGCAAAATTTGCTTAATTTTATTCTCTTGTGAAAGACTAACCCCTTCTGAGTTTTGACAACCTGAACACCTAAATAAGTGTTAACATAACCTAAAGATTTCAATGTGAAATATCTCTGCAAAGCTTTAGCAAAATTCTCACTCATCTGTTTATTTGGACCAATATAAACAATATCATCAACATAAACAAGAACTATCTCATATATATTATCAGATCTTTTTGTAAACACGCATTCATCAGTTTCGGACTTAATAAAGCCCATTGAATTTAGTTTGTCAGTAAGACATACCACATTAAACCAGACTATTTCAGACCATTGGCGGCTTACGAAGACGGAACATCAGGTTGAGAAGAACTAGTGGCTGGAACATTCGCCTGTAGATCTTGATCATCATACTTCGTGGCATCAGCAGCATCTCTTGGAAAATAAACTGCAGGATCATTGGAATGAATCCTGGACCAGTCAGCATCTTCCTCAAAATTAGTGGATTGGGAAATCACTATTACATGTTTAGAGTCAATAAATTTGCTCCATTTTGAATTGTCATCAATACCCATAAATCTCAACCTCTTTGCTGCTGGACCTCCTTTCATTCTTTGAGCTAAGGGAATGTTCACCATAGCGTATGAACCAAAAATACGGAGGTGTTTGAGATCGGGCTTGTACCCATACAACATGAAGAAAGGAGTCTGATTTATTACACTACTCCAAGTACGGTTGACAATGTAATTTGCATATTTAATAGCTTTACCCCAGTATGGGATACTGAGGTTGCCGACTTCTAGGAGACAACGCATCATGGTTTGCAGGACCCCTTGTCGCCTTTCTACCACCCCGTTATGAGCCGGTGTGTAAGGGGCCGAGGTCTGATGAAGAATTCCGTTCTTACGCATTCAGTCCTGGAACCGCTGAGACATGAATTCAGCACCACGATCACTTTGAATTCTGGTGATGCTAACTCCGTGTTGAGTATAAACAAGAGCAGCAAAGTCTTTAAAGATCTGAAAGGTCTCAGTTTTTTCTTTCATAGGATATCCATATCCATATCTAGAGTAATTATCAACAATTTTTAGAAAATATTTTTTACTACCAAGTGTTGGCGTAAAAGGACCTACTATGTCAGTGTGTACCAAATCAAAAATGCGTGTTGACAGGCATATAGCACGTTTTGGAATGGCTGCTGCTTTGGATTTGGCCTTTTTGCAGACAGCACAATCCAAAAACACCTTGCACCCCTTTAGATCCAAACCTTTTGCGAACTCCTGCATTTTCCTAAGAACACGGAAACTGGCATGCCCCAATCTTCTATGCCACTTATGAATACACCTGTAATGCAAAGGTTTACCATTTAGTGAATTTTCAACATTAACATTTTTATCAGGAACCTCAGGTTTGCTCTGAGCAACCTGTTTCCTAATTTTCTTTTTGTTGGTCTTTGGAGTAGCAACAGGATCTCTCTCTGGAACATCTCTCTCTGGGCCTGTGCTCTCCTCTTTTGGAGTTTATTTATTTATATTTTATTTTTATACCGCCCTTCTCCAGCAGGACTCAGGGCGGCGGACAGCCGAAATAAAAACACAGTATACAAAAATTAAAACAGTTTAAAAGATATTAAATAATGTCGGCCCACAATTTAAAACAACCCAGTTAAAATTAATTTCAAATTAAAACCAAAGGATGGGATCAAGCCAGCATGGCTAGATGAAATAAGTGAGTTTTAAGGACCCAACGAAAAGTCCGGAGGTCCGGTATCGTGCGTATCTCTGGGGGTAGGTCTTTCCAGAGGGCGGGTGCCGCCACAGAGAAGGCTCTCCCCCTGGGGGTCGCCAGCTGACATTGTCTGGCCGACGGCACCCTGAGGAGGCCCTCTCTGTGCGAGAATACTGGCCGGTGGGAGGCAATTGGTGGCAGAAGGTGGTCTCGTAAATACCCAGGCCCTAAGCCATGGAGCGCTTTAAAGGTGGTCACCAACACCAGTGCAGCTTGCGCAGGAGAGGTGTCACATGGGAGCGCCCCGACGCTCCCATAATCCCCTGTGCGGCCACATTCTGGACCAGTTGGAGCCTCCAGGTGCACCCCAAGGGGAGCCCCATGTAGAGAACATTGCAGTAGTCCAGGCGGGAAGTGACGAGTGCTTGAGTGACCGTGCATAGGGAGTCCCGATCCAGAAAGGGATGCAACTGGTGTATCAGGCGAATATGATAAAAAGCCCCCCGCCCACGGCTGTCACATGCTCTTCTAAAGACAGCCGTGCATCCAGGAGGACGCCCAAGTTGCGAGCCCTCTCTGTGGGGGCCAATGACTCGCCCCCAATAACCAGCGATGGCACCAGCTGGCTATATCGGGACACCGGAAGCCACAGCCACTCGGTCTTGGAAGGGTTGAGTCGGAGTCTGTTTCTCCCCATCCAGGCCCGCACGGCCTCCAGGCACCAGGACATCACTTCAAGGGCATCGTTGGGGTGGAGATGTACAGCTAGGTGTCATCAGCGTACTGATGGAACTCCACCCCAAACCCACGGATGATCTCACCCAGTGGCTTTACATAAATGTTGAACAGAAGGGGTGAGAGGACCGACCCGTGCGGCACCTCACAAACAAGGCGCCTCGGGGTCGACCGCTGCCCCCCTGCCAACACAGATTGCGACCGGTCAGAGAGATAGGAGAACCACCGCAAACCGGTGCCCCCTACCCCCAACCCCTCCAACCAGCGCAACATGATACCATGGTCAATGGTATCAAAAGCCGCTGAAAGGTCTAACAGGACCAGGATAGAGGAACAAGCCCTCCAGAGATCATCCACCAACGCGACCAATGCCGTTTCCGTGCTGTGCCCAGGCCTGAAGCCGGACTGGAGCGGATCTAGATAGACAGCTTCATCCAGGTACTGTGGAAGCTGCCGCGCCACTACACTCTCAACAACCTTCACAATAAAACGAAGGTTGGAGACTGGACGATAAGTAGCCAAAACAGCCGGATCCAGAGACGGCTTCTTGAGGAGGGGCCTCACCACCACTTCTTTCAAGGCGGCCGGCAGGACACCCTCACTCAAAGAAGTGTTAATAATCCTCTGGAGCCAGCCTCGTGTCACCTCCCGGGAAGCCAGCACCAGCCAGGAGGGACACCGATCCAATAAGCATGTCATTCAGCCATCCCAGAATCCTGTCCACGTCCTCGGGAGCCACAGGATCAAACTCCTCCCAGATAACACTCTCAAGACCTGCCTCAATCATCCCATCCGGACTTACCCAGTCAGAGGTCAAGCCTTTCCGAATCTGAGCGATTTTATCATACAGATACTGGACAAAATCCTCAGCTCAACCCTGCAAGTTTGTATACTTGCTGGTTTAGACCTTGGCTTTATGTAATTGTCAAGTATTTGCAAGCCATTGGCACATATATCATACAGACACTAGTGGAGGCAGAAAGTGCCCCCACCCCTATGTGGAGAGGAGGGGCTTACACTGAGTATAAAACCCCCTCTAACCTTTCCACCATGCTCTCTTTTTACGTTTGTTCTCCAGGAGACATGATCTTTGATAGGGGTAGTCACACACGCTGTGTGCCCCCTATCCTAATGGATATTAAGACAGCCTTTGTATATAGTTAATATGTTTTGTTATATGAATAAATACATTTATCACATTTATTCATGCATCTGCCTTTGGACTCTTCTATGCTCCTGGGTGTTTCTACAATCCCAATTTCCACAGTAATAAACACCACCAATTAACGTGGTTTCAGCAGCAATATCTCCATTTTTAACTATATAACTTGCTTTTTCGAGGTGGTGAACCTGGAACTTTAATACTCTGGACAAGTGACTCTGACTAAGCAAACTACTATTTGCTGTTGGTATATAATAAACATCAGGAATGAATGCATCGAACTCTTCAACATAAACAATTCCTTTTCCTACAACCTGACAAGGATGATTGGAAAAAGAATAAAGTTCACGTAGCTCAGGTTCAGGCTCGTGCATCTCTGTAAAAAGTTCCTTTCTGTAGGTAACATGCAATGCTGCGCCACTATCCAAAGTCCACAGAAGTCGTCTATCGTATTCTGGACGAGGTTGTGGATCGTTGGTTAAAGCCAGTGTGGCGAGTGGAGCTTGCGGATCACGCCTGGGACCACGACAACCTTGTCTTCCGCCTCTGCCTCTGCCTCCTTTGGAGTCTGTTCCTCTGGGCTGGTACGTAACGGGAGCTGGAAATCATTGGGGACAATCCCAGGTGGCATGTCCCACACGATTACAGATGTAGCATCTTGGCATCCTTGGAACGTAGGCTCTTCCTCGGAAGGGACGCCTCGCTGTAGCTCTTGATGCAAGTGGTCCTCTCAAATGTGGCGTGGCTTCTTCAGTTAAAATTCTGCATGCATGATCTACTGTGCGTTGAGCAATAGTCACTTTATTAATCTTTGTAATGGCATCTTTCCATTCATAATTCAATGAGTTGAATTATGAGCTGATCATTTGGCAATCATCAATATTATAGCCTCTTTCGCCCAATTCCTTTCTCATTCCTTTCATTTTAGTTAAATGTTCTCCAATATATTCACCAGGTTTCAATCTTGAACCATGGAACTCAGACAAGAGCAAACATGTAGATTCAATTGAAACAGGCCGGTAGCATGTTTCCAATTGAGCCCAAATTTGTTGGGCAGTTGCATCAGGTGGAAAAATAACCTGCAGTTTAGTATCCATAGACATCAATAATGTTGTACATGCTTTAGTATCTAAGTTTCTTATTGCAGGAGTCCATGGCTGGTCAGGAGGATTAAACACCATGCAATGGGTACCTTCTCTATGGAGCAAAAGTCCAACCTCACTGACCCATGCTTTATAATTTTGTCCTGAACGCTTTAATCTTGAATCACCAGCCAGTGGGACCATAGAAGTTGCCTGTTGAGGAACATGCATTTGAGGTGCTGGCTGTGCAGGTAAAACACTTGTGGTTGCACCTGAGGCTCTTGTATTGCAGCTGCCATTGCCATTGCACCAATATTGCAGCTTGAGCTGCAATATTAATATGGCCTGCTGGAGGCGCTGACACTTGTCTTTGCTGCATTAAGCGTTGCTGTGCTCCATCTAAATTAGGAATTTGGAGAAAAATGTCATCAGTACCACCAAGGGGTGCTGATGATTGAGCCTGTGGAGGCTCGGTTGCAGCCTGAAGAACTGATTGATTTAGAGACATCGTTGAAATAGTTTGATGTAATTTGCTTAACTGCTGTTGCATCTTGGAGTGCATTTCAGCTTTATTTTGTAAATTACTTTCGCCAGCAGGTGGTGCTGCAACATTAGTTTTGGACATTGCAAAGTCATGTGTAATCAGAGAAGGTCCAGCATCACGAGTTAAATGTGACATGGACACTGCTTTCTGTTCTGATTTGCCTGACACAATACCCACTTGTGGGTGTGGCTTTGGCTTTGGAGAAGGAGGCAAGATGGAGGGCTCAGGAATTTGAAAATGACGAGAGTCCCTCTTATCTGGCTTAAGTATAGAAACAAACGCTTTTGCCTTGTGCAGCTCATGTTCCAGAAACTCTATTTGATCACAATAACTTCGCACAGCCTTATCATGCAGAGTTTCGTCAGGGCTAGGAGGAGAATAATGAATTTCACCTCTCTCTGTGGGTAAAGAAAACCCAGCCGCTTGTGTAATTTTAGGTTTGGCACCAAGCCTTTCAAATTCCAGGGCTTCTTTAGTAAATTCTTTAGTAATTACTTGGGGGCATATGGAATCAGAAGGGGGCGTCACTGACCTCAGCAGCACATCGTCTTCTTTAACAGCTCCCCCAACATCACCTCCAACAACATCTTCCTCCAGTCTGGTTGCCGAAGGAAGCGGTGTTTGAAAAGTTGAAAGCCTGTGTAAAATTCTTTTCGCTTCTTCATCAGAGAGATCTATGTCTTCAGCAGACAGTGTTCTGTATTTTGTTTTCTTTTTCTTTCTTGGCATATTTGCAGTAATTAATTAGCGTTCCTCAGTCGCCGACTAAATCTATCTGCTTAATTGCCTATTCGCTTATCAGTTGATAAGGAAAGGAAAACAAAATAAATCAAACCAGCCCCTGCTACCATTGTCGAAGCGTGACTCGGCTTCGTTCCCCCCACTGGGGAAACTGTAATTAATTAGAGGTGAATGAATCTTGTTTTCCATGGTGCATACTCTCAAAGAAAACTCGAAGTATATCTAAGAAACATTTTATTATAAAAGTAAAACAAAACTAGTTAACCAAATCGTTACTGGCAGTTATCACACAGACGGACAAAGGAAAATTCAGCAAGTTAGAAAAGAAAGAATGTAGACATGCGCAGTAGTCCAATGTCTCACAGACCAGCCTTATCTCAGCTACAGATAAGTTCCGTGGCCGGGCTACCGTAAGTCTTAGAATGGGAGCTCAGCTGGCAAACAATGCAGTGACAGGGATAGTCATGGGGCCCCCTTTCTGGCTTACCAGGAAGTCGGAGTCGGAGTCGGTTTCGCTGTCGTCGGCGATGGTTGGAGTTCCCAACTCACCCTGTTTCAGGGGAGCGAACTCAACAACTTATCCCTTCAGGGTGGTTTTGCGGGCTCTCGCGGGTGTTTTCTCAGCTTTCTTTACTCTGGTAGAGGTCGCCTTGGGCGCCGGCTTGGAGAAACACTCAGCGGCCCGGTGCCCTTCCTTCCTGCATTTGAAACGCGGAGGATTTTGGTTTGGACTCTGCCATCCCCATTGCGGCCTTTGGCACCCCCTTTAGGAGTGAGGAGGGTGGCTGATCCCAGGTGCGCCCACCACGGAGACTACCCCGGGCCAAGTCGATCTCCATGTCTGCTGTCAACATGTACCAGCTCTGCAGGTCGTTGGGAGCCCCTCGGGAACAACAATCCTTGTAAACATCCTCATTCAGCCCATCTTTATAGTTCTACAGTAGGGCCACCTCTGACGAACCTCTCTAGTAGGGTGCCAGCTCGCGGAAGTTCTGGGTGTACTCTGCTACCAATCTCCGCCCCTGGTGGATGGTCTTCATTCTAATCCTCACCCTTCACTCGGCTAAGGGGTCCTGAAAATGCGTTCTGAGGGCTGCCATGAATTGATCATAATTCTTCAGCAAGTGGAAATTTTCATTGTGGAGTCCCACCATCCACTCAGCTGCTACCCCCTCTAGGGTCTTGGTAATGCACCTCACGCATGCAGCATCTGAGAGGAAATCCTCCCCCCAGTCCTGCATGTGGTTCCAAACTTGGGTCAGAAAAAGTCCCAATTTCTTCGGGTCTCCACCAAATTTTTCTGATATTGGGAATTTTTGGCTTTCTTTGCCTCTGGAGCAGTGCCTGTCTTGCTGGGGCCCCCTGGGCTGCCACAGCAGCCCTTGAGTTCCGGAGACTTGAGCTGTTCCTTCCCCAGCTTGCTCTCTCTCTTCCCCACAAGCAGCAACCTCTGCTCCATCCCTGGGGCGTTCATCCTCCCTCCCAGTGGAGTATGCATACTTTTCCCTGCTTTTTCAGCTCTCTTCTGCCTCTCTCGAAAGTTGCAGGGCCTGTGCGACCAGGAAATTTTCTTTCTGCTCCTTCAGCCAGCCAGCTTCTCCCCTTCGGGGTGTGGTACTTGTTACACCTCTCTGGCAACCTCCCCACGCCCAGCAACCATTTGGCTTTCTCCGGATCTTCCTCCAGCTGTAAATTAGCCATCCAATCCGATGCCTCCCAGGCAGGGTGTGGTGATGAAGTTGCTGAGCCGGCAGCTCCCATCTAGTCCTGGTCGCTGTTTTGATCAGACATTGTTTGCTCAGCCTCCACGGTAGTTTTTCCAGGATGGCTGTAAATGCAGACCTTGCTTAATGTCAGGCATGCCTCATTTCAAAACTCAAGACAGAAAAACCCCAACTCCATTTTCATAGAGAAAGATTCTTTTACTGAGTATGAACTGAATGCAACTAAAGAAAAGCAAGGTCTGAAGCAAAAGGCATGAAAGTTACATATAGAGAGCATCCCCAAAAGCCTTCCCCCAATTGTCTAGCATAAATCATCCAATCCACAATTCCCCAGGGGTCAATGTGGGTGTAACGTCTGGTGGTGTCATCCTTCTGCTATGTCACGGCAGTTGACCTTGAGTTGTTATCAGCTTCAAAGAAACGCTGAGAAAAGTTTTTCTCCTCCACCAGCTCACTTCCCCCCTCCCAAGAATTCCAATAGCTCCCCCCTCCCCCCATTTCATGGCAGCCGAGCAATCAATGAAAACGTGGAGGCTGATAGCTCCTGTGTCAGGTATGCTTCCTTTTAACGCTCAAGAAAGAAAAACCCCGACTCCATTTCATAGAGAAAGGTACTTTTACTGAGTATGAACTGAATGCAAGCAAAGAAAAGCAAGGTCTGAGGCGATAGGCACGAAAATCACATATAGAAATCAACCTTAAAACCCTCCCCCCAATGGTCCAGTTATGATTATCCAATCCAGGGTTAGGGTTAGGGTTAGGGTTAGGGTTAGGGTTAGGGTTAGGGTTAGGGTTAGGGTTAGGGTTAGGGTTAGGGTTAGGGTTAGGGTTAGGGTTAGGGTTAGGGTTAGGGTTAGGGTTAGGGTTAGGGTTAGGGTTAGGGTTAGGGTTAGGGTTAGGGTTAGGGTTAGGGTTAGGGTTAGGGTTAGGGTTAGGGTTAGGGTTAGGGTTAGGGTTAGGGTTAGGGTTAGGGTTAGGGTTAGGGTTAGGGTTAGGGTTAGGGTTAGGGTTAGGGTTAGGGTTAGGGTTAGGGTTAGGGTTAGGGTTAGGGTTAGGGTTAGGGTTAGGGTTAGGGTTAGGGTTAGGGTTAGGGTTAGGGTTAGGGTTAGGGTTAGGGTTAGGGTTAGGGTTAGGGTTAGGGTTAGGGTTAGGGTTAGGGTTAGGGTTAGGGTTAGGGTTAGGGTTAGGGTTAGGGTTAGGGTTAGGGTTAGGGTTAGGGTTAGGGTTAGGGTTAGGGTTAGGGTTAGGGTTAGGGTTAGGGTTAGGGTTAGGGTTAGGGTTAGGGTTAGGGTTAGGGTTAGGGTTAGGGTTAGGGTTAGGGTTAGGGTTAGGGTTAGGGTTAGGGTTAGGGTTAGGGTTAGGGTTAGGGTTAGGGTTAGGGTTAGGGTTAGGGTTAGGGTTAGGGTTAGGGTTAGGGTTAGGGTTAGGGTTAGGGTTAGGGTTAGGGTTAGGGTTAGGGTTAGGGTTAGGGTTAGGGTTAGGGTTAGGGTTAGGGTTAGGGTTAGGGTTAGGGTTAGGGTTAGGGTTAGGGTTAGGGTTAGGGTTAGGGTTAGGGTTAGGGTTAGGGTTAGGGTTAGGGTTAGGGTTAGGGTTAGGGTTAGGGTTAGGGTTAGGGTTAGGGTTAGGGTTAGGGTTAGGGTTAGGGTTAGGGTTAGGGTTAGGGTTAGGGTTAGGGTTAGGGTTAGGGTTAGGGTTAGGGTTAGGGTTAGGGTTAGGGTTAGGGTTAGGGTTAGGGTTAGGGTTAGGGTTAGGGTTAGGGTTAGGGTTAGGGTTAGGGTTAGGGTTAGGGTTAGGGTTAGGGTTAGGGTTAGGGTTAGGGTTAGGGTTAGGGTTAGGGTTAGGGTTAGGGTTAGGGTTAGGGTTAGGGTTAGGGTTAGGGTTAGGGTTAGGGTTAGGGTTAGGGTTAGGGTTAGGGTTAGGGTTAGGGTTAGGGTTAGGGTTAGGGTTAGGGTTAGGGTTAGGGTTAGGGTTAGGGTTAGGGTTAGGGTTAGGGTTAGGGTTAGGGTTAGGGTTAGGGTTAGGGTTAGGGTTAGGGTTAGGGTTAGGGTTAGGGTTAGGGTTAGGGTTAGGGTTAGGGTTAGGGTTAGGGTTAGGGTTAGGGTTAGGGTTAGGGTTAGGGTTAGGGTTAGGGTTAGGGTTAGGGTTAGGGTTAGGGTTAGGGTTAGGGTTAGGGTTAGGGTTAGGGTTAGGGTTAGGGTTAGGGTTAGGGTTAGGGTTAGGGTTAGGGTTAGGGTTAGGGTTAGGGTTAGGGTTAGGGTTAGGGTTAGGGTTAGGGTTAGGGTTAGGGTTAGGGTTAGGGTTAGGGTTAGGGTTAGGGTTAGGGTTAGGGTTAGGGTTAGGGTTAGGGTTAGGGTTAGGGTTAGGGTTAGGGTTAGGGTTAGGGTTAGGGTTAGGGTTAGGGTTAGGGTTAGGGTTAGGGTTAGGGTTAGGGTTAGGGTTAGGGTTAGGGTTAGGGTTAGGGTTAGGGTTAGGGTTAGGGTTAGGGTTAGGGTTAGGGTTAGGGTTAGGGTTAGGGTTAGGGTTAGGGTTAGGGTTAGGGTTAGGGTTAGGGTTAGGGTTAGGGTTAGGGTTAGGGTTAGGGTTAGGGTTAGGGTTAGGGTTAGGGTTAGGGTTAGGGTTAGGGTTAGGGTTAGGGTTAGGGTTAGGGTTAGGGTTAGGGTTAGGGTTAGGGTTAGGGTTAGGGTTAGGGTTAGGGTTAGGGTTAGGGTTAGGGTTAGGGTTAGGGTTAGGGTTAGGGTTAGGGTTAGGGTTAGGGTTAGGGTTAGGGTTAGGGTTAGGGTTAGGGTTAGGGTTAGGGTTAGGGTTAGGGTTAGGGTTAGGGTTAGGGTTAGGGTTAGGGTTAGGGTTAGGGTTAGGGTTAGGGTTAGGGTTAGGGTTAGGGTTAGGGTTAGGGTTAGGGTTAGGGTTAGGGTTAGGGTTAGGGTTAGGGTTAGGGTTAGGGTTAGGGTTAGGGTTAGGGTTAGGGTTAGGGTTAGGGTTAGGGTTAGGGTTAGGGTTAGGGTTAGGGTTAGGGTTAGGGTTAGGGTTAGGGTTAGGGTTAGGGTTAGGGTTAGGGTTAGGGTTAGGGTTAGGGTTAGGGTTAGGGTTAGGGTTAGGGTTAGGGTTAGGGTTAGGGTTAGGGTTAGGGTTAGGGTTAGGGTTAGGGTTAGGGTTAGGGTTAGGGTTAGGGTTAGGGTTAGGGTTAGGGTTAGGGTTAGGGTTAGGGTTAGGGTTAGGGTTAGGGTTAGGGTTAGGGTTAGGGTTAGGGTTAGGGTTAGGGTTAGGGTTAGGGTTAGGGTTAGGGTTAGGGTTAGGGTTAGGGTTAGGGTTAGGGTTAGGGTTAGGGTTAGGGTTAGGGTTAGGGTTAGGGTTAGGGTTAGGGTTAGGGTTAGGGTTAGGGTTAGGGTTAGGGTTAGGGTTAGGGTTAGGGTTAGGGTTAGGGTTAGGGTTAGGGTTAGGGTTAGGGTTAGGGTTAGGGTTAGGGTTAGGGTTAGGGTTAGGGTTAGGGTTAGGGTTAGGGTTAGGGTTAGGGTTAGGGTTAGGGTTAGGGTTAGGGTTAGGGTTAGGGTTAGGGTTAGGGTTAGGGTTAGGGTTAGGGTTAGGGTTAGGGTTAGGGTTAGGGTTAGGGTTAGGGTTAGGGTTAGGGTTAGGGTTAGGGTTAGGGTTAGGGTTAGGGTTAGGGTTAGGGTTAGGGTTAGGGTTAGGGTTAGGGTTAGGGTTAGGGTTAGGGTTAGGGTTAGGGTTAGGGTTAGGGTTAGGGTTAGGGTTAGGGTTAGGGTTAGGGTTAGGGTTAGGGTTAGGGTTAGGGTTAGGGTTAGGGTTAGGGTTAGGGTTAGGGTTAGGGTTAGGGTTAGGGTTAGGGTTAGGGTTAGGGTTAGGGTTAGGGTTAGGGTTAGGGTTAGGGTTAGGGTTAGGGTTAGGGTTAGGGTTAGGGTTAGGGTTAGGGTTAGGGTTAGGGTTAGGGTTAGGGTTAGGGTTAGGGTTAGGGTTAGGGTTAGGGTTAGGGTTAGGGTTAGGGTTAGGGTTAGGGTTAGGGTTAGGGTTAGGGTTAGGGTTAGGGTTAGGGTTAGGGTTAGGGTTAGGGTTAGGGTTAGGGTTAGGGTTAGGGTTAGGGTTAGGGTTAGGGTTAGGGTTAGGGTTAGGGTTAGGGTTAGGGTTAGGGTTAGGGTTAGGGTTAGGGTTAGGGTTAGGGTTAGGGTTAGGGTTAGGGTTAGGGTTAGGGTTAGGGTTAGGGTTAGGGTTAGGGTTAGGGTTAGGGTTAGGGTTAGGGTTAGGGTTAGGGTTAGGGTTAGGGTTAGGGTTAGGGTTAGGGTTAGGGTTAGGGTTAGGGTTAGGGTTAGGGTTAGGGTTAGGGTTAGGGTTAGGGTTAGGGTTAGGGTTAGGGTTAGGGTTAGGGTTAGGGTTAGGGTTAGGGTTAGGGTTAGGGTTAGGGTTAGGGTTAGGGTTAGGGTTAGGGTTAGGGTTAGGGTTAGGGTTAGGGTTAGGGTTAGGGTTAGGGTTAGGGTTAGGGTTAGGGTTAGGGTTAGGGTTAGGGTTAGGGTTAGGGTTAGGGTTAGGGTTAGGGTTAGGGTTAGGGTTAGGGTTAGGGTTAGGGTTAGGGTTAGGGTTAGGGTTAGGGTTAGGGTTAGGGTTAGGGTTAGGGTTAGGGTTAGGGTTAGGGTTAGGGTTAGGGTTAGGGTTAGGGTTAGGGTTAGGGTTAGGGTTAGGGTTAGGGTTAGGGTTAGGGTTAGGGTTAGGGTTAGGGTTAGGGTTAGGGTTAGGGTTAGGGTTAGGGTTAGGGTTAGGGTTAGGGTTAGGGTTAGGGTTAGGGTTAGGGTTAGGGTTAGGGTTAGGGTTAGGGTTAGGGTTAGGGTTAGGGTTAGGGTTAGGGTTAGGGTTAGGGTTAGGGTTAGGGTTAGGGTTAGGGTTAGGGTTAGGGTTAGGGTTAGGGTTAGGGTTAGGGTTAGGGTTAGGGTTAGGGTTAGGGTTAGGGTTAGGGTTAGGGTTAGGGTTAGGGTTAGGGTTAGGGTTAGGGTTAGGGTTAGGGTTAGGGTTAGGGTTAGGGTTAGGGTTAGGGTTAGGGTTAGGGTTAGGGTTAGGGTTAGGGTTAGGGTTAGGGTTAGGGTTAGGGTTAGGGTTAGGGTTAGGGTTAGGGTTAGGGTTAGGGTTAGGGTTAGGGTTAGGGTTAGGGTTAGGGTTAGGGTTAGGGTTAGGGTTAGGGTTAGGGTTAGGGTTAGGGTTAGGGTTAGGGTTAGGGTTAGGGTTAGGGTTAGGGTTAGGGTTAGGGTTAGGGTTAGGGTTAGGGTTAGGGTTAGGGTTAGGGTTAGGGTTAGGGTTAGGGTTAGGGTTAGGGTTAGGGTTAGGGTTAGGGTTAGGGTTAGGGTTAGGGTTAGGGTTAGGGTTAGGGTTAGGGTTAGGGTTAGGGTTAGGGTTAGGGTTAGGGTTAGGGTTAGGGTTAGGGTTAGGGTTAGGGTTAGGGTTAGGGTTAGGGTTAGGGTTAGGGTTAGGGTTAGGGTTAGGGTTAGGGTTAGGGTTAGGGTTAGGGTTAGGGTTAGGGTTAGGGTTAGGGTTAGGGTTAGGGTTAGGGTTAGGGTTAGGGTTAGGGTTAGGGTTAGGGTTAGGGTTAGGGTTAGGGTTAGGGTTAGGGTTAGGGTTAGGGTTAGGGTTAGGGTTAGGGTTAGGGTTAGGGTTAGGGTTAGGGTTAGGGTTAGGGTTAGGGTTAGGGTTAGGGTTAGGGTTAGGGTTAGGGTTAGGGTTAGGGTTAGGGTTAGGGTTAGGGTTAGGGTTAGGGTTAGGGTTAGGGTTAGGGTTAGGGTTAGGGTTAGGGTTAGGGTTAGGGTTAGGGTTAGGGTTAGGGTTAGGGTTAGGGTTAGGGTTAGGGTTAGGGTTAGGGTTAGGGTTAGGGTTAGGGTTAGGGTTAGGGTTAGGGTTAGGGTTAGGGTTAGGGTTAGGGTTAGGGTTAGGGTTAGGGTTAGGGTTAGGGTTAGGGTTAGGGTTAGGGTTAGGGTTAGGGTTAGGGTTAGGGTTAGGGTTAGGGTTAGGGTTAGGGTTAGGGTTAGGGTTAGGGTTAGGGTTAGGGTTAGGGTTAGGGTTAGGGTTAGGGTTAGGGTTAGGGTTAGGGTTAGGGTTAGGGTTAGGGTTAGGGTTAGGGTTAGGGTTAGGGTTAGGGTTAGGGTTAGGGTTAGGGTTAGGGTTAGGGTTAGGGTTAGGGTTAGGGTTAGGGTTAGGGTTAGGGTTAGGGTTAGGGTTAGGGTTAGGGTTAGGGTTAGGGTTAGGGTTAGGGTTAGGGTTAGGGTTAGGGTTAGGGTTAGGGTTAGGGTTAGGGTTAGGGTTAGGGTTAGGGTTAGGGTTAGGGTTAGGGTTAGGGTTAGGGTTAGGGTTAGGGTTAGGGTTAGGGTTAGGGTTAGGGTTAGGGTTAGGGTTAGGGTTAGGGTTAGGGTTAGGGTTAGGGTTAGGGTTAGGGTTAGGGTTAGGGTTAGGGTTAGGGTTAGGGTTAGGGTTAGGGTTAGGGTTAGGGTTAGGGTTAGGGTTAGGGTTAGGGTTAGGGTTAGGGTTAGGGTTAGGGTTAGGGTTAGGGTTAGGGTTAGGGTTAGGGTTAGGGTTAGGGTTAGGGTTAGGGTTAGGGTTAGGGTTAGGGTTAGGGTTAGGGTTAGGGTTAGGGTTAGGGTTAGGGTTAGGGTTAGGGTTAGGGTTAGGGTTAGGGTTAGGGTTAGGGTTAGGGTTAGGGTTAGGGTTAGGGTTAGGGTTAGGGTTAGGGTTAGGGTTAGGGTTAGGGTTAGGGTTAGGGTTAGGGTTAGGGTTAGGGTTAGGGTTAGGGTTAGGGTTAGGGTTAGGGTTAGGGTTAGGGTTAGGGTTAGGGTTAGGGTTAGGGTTAGGGTTAGGGTTAGGGTTAGGGTTAGGGTTAGGGTTAGGGTTAGGGTTAGGGTTAGGGTTAGGGTTAGGGTTAGGGTTAGGGTTAGGGTTAGGGTTAGGGTTAGGGTTAGGGTTAGGGTTAGGGTTAGGGTTAGGGTTAGGGTTAGGGTTAGGGTTAGGGTTAGGGTTAGGGTTAGGGTTAGGGTTAGGGTTAGGGTTAGGGTTAGGGTTAGGGTTAGGGTTAGGGTTAGGGTTAGGGTTAGGGTTAGGGTTAGGGTTAGGGTTAGGGTTAGGGTTAGGGTTAGGGTTAGGGTTAGGGTTAGGGTTAGGGTTAGGGTTAGGGTTAGGGTTAGGGTTAGGGTTAGGGTTAGGGTTAGGGTTAGGGTTAGGGTTAGGGTTAGGGTTAGGGTTAGGGTTAGGGTTAGGGTTAGGGTTAGGGTTAGGGTTAGGGTTAGGGTTAGGGTTAGGGTTAGGGTTAGGGTTAGGGTTAGGGTTAGGGTTAGGGTTAGGGTTAGGGTTAGGGTTAGGGTTAGGGTTAGGGTTAGGGTTAGGGTTAGGGTTAGGGTTAGGGTTAGGGTTAGGGTTAGGGTTAGGGTTAGGGTTAGGGTTAGGGTTAGGGTTAGGGTTAGGGTTAGGGTTAGGGTTAGGGTTAGGGTTAGGGTTAGGGTTAGGGTTAGGGTTAGGGTTAGGGTTAGGGTTAGGGTTAGGGTTAGGGTTAGGGTTAGGGTTAGGGTTAGGGTTAGGGTTAGGGTTAGGGTTAGGGTTAGGGTTAGGGTTAGGGTTAGGGTTAGGGTTAGGGTTAGGGTTAGGGTTAGGGTTAGGGTTAGGGTTAGGGTTAGGGTTAGGGTTAGGGTTAGGGTTAGGGTTAGGGTTAGGGTTAGGGTTAGGGTTAGGGTTAGGGTTAGGGTTAGGGTTAGGGTTAGGGTTAGGGTTAGGGTTAGGGTTAGGGTTAGGGTTAGGGTTAGGGTTAGGGTTAGGGTTAGGGTTAGGGTTAGGGTTAGGGTTAGGGTTAGGGTTAGGGTTAGGGTTAGGGTTAGGGTTAGGGTTAGGGTTAGGGTTAGGGTTAGGGTTAGGGTTAGGGTTAGGGTTAGGGTTAGGGTTAGGGTTAGGGTTAGGGTTAGGGTTAGGGTTAGGGTTAGGGTTAGGGTTAGGGTTAGGGTTAGGGTTAGGGTTAGGGTTAGGGTTAGGGTTAGGGTTAGGGTTAGGGTTAGGGTTAGGGTTAGGGTTAGGGTTAGGGTTAGGGTTAGGGTTAGGGTTAGGGTTAGGGTTAGGGTTAGGGTTAGGGTTAGGGTTAGGGTTAGGGTTAGGGTTAGGGTTAGGGTTAGGGTTAGGGTTAGGGTTAGGGTTAGGGTTAGGGTTAGGGTTAGGGTTAGGGTTAGGGTTAGGGTTAGGGTTAGGGTTAGGGTTAGGGTTAGGGTTAGGGTTAGGGTTAGGGTTAGGGTTAGGGTTAGGGTTAGGGTTAGGGTTAGGGTTAGGGTTAGGGTTAGGGTTAGGGTTAGGGTTAGGGTTAGGGTTAGGGTTAGGGTTAGGGTTAGGGTTAGGGTTAGGGTTAGGGTTAGGGTTAGGGTTAGGGTTAGGGTTAGGGTTAGGGTTAGGGTTAGGGTTAGGGTTAGGGTTAGGGTTAGGGTTAGGGTTAGGGTTAGGGTTAGGGTTAGGGTTAGGGTTAGGGTTAGGGTTAGGGTTAGGGTTAGGGTTAGGGTTAGGGTTAGGGTTAGGGTTAGGGTTAGGGTTAGGGTTAGGGTTAGGGTTAGGGTTAGGGTTAGGGTTAGGGTTAGGGTTAGGGTTAGGGTTAGGGTTAGGGTTAGGGTTAGGGTTAGGGTTAGGGTTAGGGTTAGGGTTAGGGTTAGGGTTAGGGTTAGGGTTAGGGTTAGGGTTAGGGTTAGGGTTAGGGTTAGGGTTAGGGTTAGGGTTAGGGTTAGGGTTAGGGTTAGGGTTAGGGTTAGGGTTAGGGTTAGGGTTAGGGTTAGGGTTAGGGTTAGGGTTAGGGTTAGGGTTAGGGTTAGGGTTAGGGTTAGGGTTAGGGTTAGGGTTAGGGTTAGGGTTAGGGTTAGGGTTAGGGTTAGGGTTAGGGTTAGGGTTAGGGTTAGGGTTAGGGTTAGGGTTAGGGTTAGGGTTAGGGTTAGGGTTAGGGTTAGGGTTAGGGTTAGGGTTAGGGTTAGGGTTAGGGTTAGGGTTAGGGTTAGGGTTAGGGTTAGGGTTAGGGTTAGGGTTAGGGTTAGGGTTAGGGTTAGGGTTAGGGTTAGGGTTAGGGTTAGGGTTAGGGTTAGGGTTAGGGTTAGGGTTAGGGTTAGGGTTAGGGTTAGGGTTAGGGTTAGGGTTAGGGTTAGGGTTAGGGTTAGGGTTAGGGTTAGGGTTAGGGTTAGGGTTAGGGTTAGGGTTAGGGTTAGGGTTAGGGTTAGGGTTAGGGTTAGGGTTAGGGTTAGGGTTAGGGTTAGGGTTAGGGTTAGGGTTAGGGTTAGGGTTAGGGTTAGGGTTAGGGTTAGGGTTAGGGTTAGGGTTAGGGTTAGGGTTAGGGTTAGGGTTAGGGTTAGGGTTAGGGTTAGGGTTAGGGTTAGGGTTAGGGTTAGGGTTAGGGTTAGGGTTAGGGTTAGGGTTAGGGTTAGGGTTAGGGTTAGGGTTAGGGTTAGGGTTAGGGTTAGGGTTAGGGTTAGGGTTAGGGTTAGGGTTAGGGTTAGGGTTAGGGTTAGGGTTAGGGTTAGGGTTAGGGTTAGGGTTAGGGTTAGGGTTAGGGTTAGGGTTAGGGTTAGGGTTAGGGTTAGGGTTAGGGTTAGGGTTAGGGTTAGGGTTAGGGTTAGGGTTAGGGTTAGGGTTAGGGTTAGGGTTAGGGTTAGGGTTAGGGTTAGGGTTAGGGTTAGGGTTAGGGTTAGGGTTAGGGTGAGGGTTAGGGTTAGGGTTAGGGTTAGGGTTAGG